>NC_134694.1:13577249-13604749 GCF_050947455.1 Rhinoderma darwinii | reverse complement strand
GTGGGAGCTTCTCGTCGGAACGGAGCCCTGACAGACACAAATTATTTCAATGGTGACGGATTCGGTGCAAATGGTTTCCGTTTGTGTCAGTGTTCTGTCGTTTTGACGGAATCAATCGAGTAGTCGAGATGTGGACGAAGCCTTAACAAGATTAATCATTGTATAAATAAAACGTTTTACAACTATCTAATATACTTTGTTTTAATTTCTCACCCTTTTCAAGATATTGGTTTGCGGTCAGTGAATGAGAACACCTTTGTTTACAGCGAGAGGCTGAAAACCTGTACAGACCTAGTCCTGCTTTCAAATGAATACAATAGTATCCAGTCTAGGCAATGCTCTGTGAGCAAAACAGCCTGGACTCCAGACTAATACCTTAGAGCACACTACCAGGGGGCTCACAGAGTATTGTCTAGACTGGATACAATTGTATCCAGTCTAGGTAATTCTCTTTGAGCTAAATACATTTGCAGCATAAGAAGTTGCTGCACAATTTTTTTAAGCCCTTTCAGCATTCACCCGTTGCATAGAAAATATGCGGCAATAAGAAATCTGCTAAATATAGGACGTTCTGTGGTTTTGAAAATCTGCAGCAAGTCCTTAAATCAGCATGGATTCTTTATGCCATGTGTGAATGAGGTTTGGTAAAACCCCATTCACTCGCATATTTCTGTACTGTGTTTTCAGTGCAGTATCCGAAGTGTCTCTCCTCTCTTGATAGTTTGCTACAGTGTTCAATGTTTAGCTCAAAGTAGATTGCACGGCTGAGTACTAGAACTGTTCACTCAAGGTAAAGTATTAGGTCTTTTCAGCCTCTGAAAGGTAACCAGATTTTCTTTTTCATTCACTGTCAGCAAGCAGAGGTTTTGAAAATGACATGGCTGCATCAGTTACAACCATGGTGTGGAGGGACATTTATCCTGTTTGCACTAGAGGGTTGAGCTTGGACTCCTCAGCTCTGATTCGCTCCATTGAAGAAATGCTTAGCGTTCCTTTGTTTAATGATTAGAGACGACCTCGTGTGACAGATTGCTCCAGCGCTGGAGAATGAGACATGGCAGTTTGTAGCTTGCAATCTCTAGGCCTCATTCACTGAACGGCATTAAATCTAGGTCATCACCTCCCAGCTGCCTTGTATATTAATGCTGGAACGCTCATGGTAGTTACCTGTTCCCTGCCAGGTCAGACATGGCACGTTCTAGATGATACGATGTCTCATTTGTTCTTTCAATTCCATAAAGAATATATTACAAAAATATCCCTATGTAATTATTGCCATTTAGTGAATAAGGCCATTAATTAACTGGTCCAGAGTAAATATTGCCATACACTGTTACCCGCTTACAACATACAGTAGTAACACCATCAGGTGGGGGGCTGGAGACTCCTGTCCATAACACCCCCGTCTGTATAACATTTGCGCAGAGGTCGGCTTGTGCTGCAAACATTGTCCACCTTAATCTGCTGCTTTTTGCTTCTATTACTACATTTCCTGCTATCGCAGATTCTTTCCCGGTGCTGCCTACTACAAAAAAAGTCCTATAAGAATGGAAGGTCCTTGGTAATTTACTGATTGGCCGAAGACACTTGGATATTTCACATACGTTTAACGACTTGCCTCAGCTATGCAAATACACAGATTTTTAATTCAAAAGTTGTTCTTTGCTTTCAGATACTACGTGGAGTCAGATCCTCGGAGGTTTGCTCCCTTTGTTAAAGGCAGGTCTATCTCTGGGCAGAAGAGCTAACAATTAGCTGTTGTTTGGCCTCCGTTGATTATTTTGGTGTTCACCATCTTCTTGGCTGGATGGGATATCTACTCGTTGTTCATCCATCCTCTTGGCCTGAACTCTCTGGATGAGGCTGAAAAAGTCTTCGTCAGGCATTGTGGGTCCTCTGGGCAGAGGGTCCGGCGGGGCGCATCTTTGGTCGTCTATCCTTGAAGACTATAGAAACAGGTAAGTGAAGGACAATTTGTGAATAGAGAACTCAATTAAATAACGCACTTGTTGAAATCTGTGATTTGGTCTGATTTTCAGAACAAAAGGGCTCTCTAGAAAAATCAAACACCTTTGGCACTGCCCAGAGATTTCTGTTACTAGAAACCTAACACATCTTTCTATGTACACTGCCATGGTTTCCAATGCTCCTTTGCTTAGACTGTTGTGTCTGAGCAGTGCCGAAGGGGCGCGAGTCCTGTCATTCTGGAAAAGAGATAATTTCAACTGGATTTTCCCTATATTTTCTAACATTGCAGCCCACATCTAACTGCTGATTTATGGTCTGTTCACTCCATAGAGCGTCTGCCTACAAAACATTAGGGTCTTTTAGCAGGTAATGCTGGTGACCTACCACCTGCCTCTTCATCATTTTTTTGTGAGCAGTTTAAAGGTTATGCACACAACATTTTTTTATTGAATTAATGTACTTTGTGGTTTTTAGAAACTTTTAAAGATACATCCTCTATGTATCCTGTCGTGCTGGACTGACGACTCGGCTGAAAGCTGGTCCTGCGTGTCTATGACATATCTAACATACTGAACAGTCAGTGATTTGACCAAATCGGCTGTGACGGAACGATAGAAGCTGTATCGTTCTGTCACAGCCGATTCGGTCAATTCACTGACTGTTCAGTATGTTAGATATGTCATAGACACGCAGGACCAGCTTTCAGCCGAGTCGTCAGTCCAGCATGACAGGATACATAGATGATGTATCTTTAAAATGTAAAAACAATGCTAAATAAAAATTATATTGAAAGTCTCTTAAAAACACTAAATACATGCATTTCATAAAAAAACAATGTGCTTAAAAAGATGTACATATCCTGTAAAAGGAGGTTCTCCAGAATTAGAAAAAAGTGCCACGGCCGGTGTCTGGTTTTGCAGCTCCTCACCATTAAAGTGACTGCAACAAACCTGCAATACGAGATTGGCCATGTTCAGTCATACAGGAATAAGTGATGAGGGGGCTGACGGCAGATTTTCTTTGCTATGTGCTACATCTTTCCTTGATGTGTGAGCTCTGTAGCCACTGCTGACAGGCAAATGATCATCCCTGAGAATTAATGAAAGGGTTTCACACAGAAATTCCCTGCAATTCCCAGAATGCTGCAACCTGATCATTAGATGGCAATGGAAAATCTGTGCAGCGAGCACTGCTTAGACCCCGCACTACCTCGAGAGCAATGATGATCATGTATTGCAAAAACAATCCCCTAATGTTAACCCCTTCAGGACTGAGCCGATTTTTAAAATCGGACGTGTCACTTTGTGGTAATAACTTGGGATTGCTTTTACCTATCCAAGCGATTCTGAGATTGTTTTCTCGTGTTTTTTGAAAACTGCACCCTCAAAGTATTCTAAACAGCATTCAGAAAGTGTTTTAACCCTTTAGGCGTTTCACAGGAATTAAAGCAATGTAGAGGTGAAATTTACTAATTTCATTTTTCTTTGCCAAAATTAATTTGTAACACATTTTTTTCTGTACCACAGAAGGTTTTACCCGAGAAATGTAACTCAATATTTATTGCCCAGATTCTGCAGTTTTTAGAAATATCCCACATGTGGCCCTAGTGCGCTAATGGACTAAAGCACAGGCCTCAGAAGTAGAGGTGCACCTAGAGGATTTTGGGGCCTCCTTTTTTTAGAATATATTTTAGGCACCATGTCAGGTTTGAATAGGTCTTGTGGTGCCAAAACAGTAAGGACCCCCCCAAAGGTGACCCCATTTTGGAAACTGCACCCTCAAGGAATTTATCTGAATTAGTATGTGAAGATGAAAATCTGCTTTTCTCTGAAAAAACATAGAAATTTTTACAAGGCTAAAGTAGAAAAAACACCCCAACATATGTAAAGCAATTCCTTCCGATTATAGCAATACCCAATATGTGGTAATAAACTGCTGTTTGGACCCACAGCAGGGCTCAGAAGAGAAGGAGCACCATTTGGATTTCTGATTTTGCTGGAATAGTTTTCAGTGCCGTGTCGCATTTGCAATGCACTGGATGGATGAAAACAGTGGAAACCCACCAATAGTGACCCCATTTTGGAAACTACATGCCTGAAGGAATTTTTCTAGGGGTAAAGTTAGCATTTTGACCCCACAGTTGTTTTGCTGAATTCATTGGAATTAGTCTGTAAAGGTAAAAAATCTACTTTTTTGCTGAAAAAACGTAGACATTTTACATTTTTACAAGGAATAAAGGAGAAAAAGCGCCCCAACATTTGTAAAACAATTTTTCCTGATTACATAAATTAGCCATATGTGGTAATAAAGTGCTGTTTGGACCCACACCGGGGCTTAGAAGGGAAGGAGCGCTATTTGGCTTTTGGAGCTCAAATTTAGCTGGAATAGTTTTTGGGTGTCATGTCGAATTTGCAAAGCCCCCGAGGGACTAAAACAGTGGAAGCCCCCCAAAAAGTAACCCCATTTGGGAAGCTACACCACTTAAGGAATCTATCTAGGGGTATAGTGAGCATTTAGACCCCACACGTCTTTTGCAGAATTTATTAGAATTAGGCCGTGAAAATTAATATCAACATTATTTCCACTAAAATCTTGAATTTTTTCAATTTCACAAAGGATAAAAGCCGCCCAACATTTGTAAAGCAATTTCTCCCGAGTACGGCAATACCCCACATGTGGTCATAAATGCTTTTTCATTAGAAAGTAATTAACCCTTTCCGGACTGATCCATGTTTTGCTTTTTCTTTTTTCCCTCACCGCTTTCCGAGAGCCATAACTTTTTTTATTTTTCCGTCAGAGTGGTGTGAGGGCTTATTTTTTGCGGGACGAGCTGTAGTTTTTATTGGTACCATTTTTTGGTAGCGCCAAGGTGACCAAAAAACAGCGATTTTGCAGTTTTAAATTCTTTATTTTTCACGGCGTCCACCGTGCGAGTTCAATAATGGTATATTGTAATAGTTTGGACTTTTACAGACGCAGCGATACTAATTTTGTGTATTTTTTTACATTACTTTAGAGAAAAAATGTGAAAAGGTTTTTTTTTTGTACTTAAATATTTTTTACATTTTTTCCACTAATAATAACAAATAAAATGTGTAAAAACAAAAGTAAATAGTCTCCCTAGGAGACTTGAACCAGTGATCATTAGATCACTGGTAGTATACACTGCAATATTAATGTATTGCAGTATATTGTCATTTTTACAGGCTCCTGTAACAGGGCGATCGCTGTTTCTGTCCGTTAGTCCCGGGTGTCGGCTGTAATACACAGCTGACACCCGCAGCGTATGGTGCGGGCTCAGCGCGTGAGACGCTCCATATATCACCCCCCACACCACAACATGTTAAGTCATGGTGCGCGAAAGGTTTCATGCGCAGCAGATGGTGCAAAGTGAAAATTAAAATTTTCGACTGATGTACCGTTTTAGTGCACTATATGTTGTGCCCAGTTTGTGCCACAAATACCTCATAAATTATTAACCGGGTTCTCCCGGGTATGGCGATGCCATATCGGTGGACGTAAACGCCTGTTTGGGCACGCTGTAGGGCTCAGAAGGGAGGGAGCGCCATTTGGCTTTTGGAGCACAGATTTAGCTTGGTAGTAGCTCTGGTGTTTTGCTGGTATTTCAGTTTATAATGTGGGGGTACATGTAGGCTGGGCAGAGTACATCAGGGGCATAATAAGAGGGTATAATAATGGGCTAAATAAATAATAATCTGCAGATATGTGGCCGGTGTCACACTGATAAATGTCGCCCGATTTTATCCGCTTTTGGAACACGGCACATTTTGCATCGCCATAATCTGGGATCCAGAACTTTTTTATTTTTTCTCCACCGGAGCTGCGTGAGGGTTTATTCTTTGCGGGACAATCTGTAGTTTTCATTGCTACCATTTTGGGGTACATGCGATTTTTTTTGTACATTTTTTATTCCATTTTTCACCATGCAAGTTGACCAAAAACCAGCAATTCTGACAAATGTTTTTTATTTATTTTTTACAGCGTTTACCCTGGGCTATAAATTACCATTATATTTTATTCTGCAGGTCAGTACGATTACGGCGATACCAGATGTATATCGTTATTTTTAAATTTTGCAGCGTTTGCGCAATAAAATAACTCATTTATAAAAGAAACAATTTTTTGTGTCACCGTATTCTGAGAGCCATAACTTTATTTTTCAGTCAAAAAAACCCGTGTAAGGGCTTGTTTTTTGCGGGACGGGATGTCGTTTGTATTGGTACCATTTTGGCGTACATGCGACTTTTGAGAGGGCTGGTGACCAAAAAATAAGTGATTCTGGCATGGTTTTTCGTTTATTTTATCTGCGGTGTTCACCGTGCGGGAAAAATAATATTATAGTTTTATAGTTGGGGTCGTTACGAACGCGATGATACCAAATATGTGTACTTTTTTTTTCAATAATGAAAGACTTATTATAGGAAAAAAAGCAGTTCTTGTTTATGTAACTTATAACTTTTATTTTTACTTGTCCCACTAGGGGACATTTAGACTTGCAGCTCTGATCGCTGCTGGAATACATTACACCACCTACGTAGTGTAATCTATTCCAATAGGCTTCTGTACATGGCAGCCCGGAAACCATTGTCTGGTGTCCGGTTGCCATGGGTACCATCGCCAGCCCCCGTGATTTCACGTAGGGGCTGCTGATCTCCGCTAAACTCCTTAAATGTGGCGATCGCAATCGATCGCCGCGGTTAACTGCCGAAATCAGCGATGGGCCGCTGATCGCCAACAGGGAATGCAGGGCAGACACCCTGCACAGTTAACCGCCGCTCGGCGGTTAACTGTCAAAGCACGAAGCGCGAAATTACTATTCACCTCGACGTACATGAACGGCTACTAACCAAAGCTTTACTATAAGATACATGCGTTATTATAAAGAGAGGAATTACCAAATAACACTAGGGGGCACTGTGCCACAAGAATCTGTACAATATATGTTATGTCTTTAACAAAGCAAGATGGCTGCTGACAAGCAGAAAGTATTTTCAGTGCTTTTGTACTAATCTGTGGCCTTATGTTGTACTATTTAACTATGAGAGGTGTTGACTTCTGCACATGGATACTTTTACAGGTGCTCACCTGGCATTTCATCAGCATGTTAAAGAACTCATCCCCAGGCTCCTGCTGATCGCCTTCTACTTTCAGATGACCCATATTATTGTGCGTTAATCGTAAACCAGGCAAGTTCCCCACGCTGGCCCGTTGGTCGTCCAGCCGTCTGCTCTGTGAACTGGCTATCAAATCGAAAAACTCTTCTGTCTGAGGTGAGGCCATTGACGATGAAGCAGCTATAAAGTTAAAGTTATAAGGGGTTAACTGATATACAGGACACATACTGGATAACACAACTTGCTGATAGAGAACAATGCCAGTCACGTATGAAAGTTCTACTGCTCTTAAAATACATATATTCTTGTTCATAGGGGGCAGTATTATAGTACTTGGTGTAGGCATAGATACTCAGCCTGGTTTGTCCGGCCACCAGCTGCATGGGTTTGAAAAGTGACAACTGTGAGACGAGTAGTTGTTACTTTACTTCCCCCATCAGGGGGCAGCAGTGAGCACAGTATAATCTGTGATTCATCCTGTGACCGCTATAGGCAGACAGTAAATGACACCGCTTTGGGGAATTTAGTCTCCATCATTGCTGCTGTTCACCCTCTCCCTTCCACAGCACCCCAATTATTTTTGTTTCTAAAAGGAACAATGCAATGCAAGGTGATCAAAGTAAGTATGGAATTAGGTTTAAAGGTGCACCTTCACTTCCACAGCACTTTATACCTCCCACTCAATGAAGGGGCCACAGAACACGATAACGTGCCTGATATTGAAGCCCAACATTCTGTGCAGATTCATTTCTTCATATATGTATAGCAGTCAAAGCCCCAAATCCCCTGTATAGTCATAGAAATGAATGGTAAAATGCGGCCTGCCTGCATGTCACATTATGGGCGCTTACTGCATACGGTTTTATTATTGAGTTTAATTTAACCCTGTCTATGCAAGAGATTTAAAGCTCGGTTTTAGAAAAACCGCTTTATAGCTGCAACTACTATAAAGATATATTAAGAAACTAATCCGAACAAAATGGCGATTAGGAATGCTTTAAATCGTTAGATAGTTGCTTTTATTGTGTAACATTTGCTTGCACATGGACGTTGTGAACGTGATCACTGACAGCTCTACGTTATATACATGACCCTTGTAGTAGTGATCCGCTGTACAACCTAAGGCTTTATGGAAGGTAAATGTCCCCTTCACTATACCATCGATGAAGAACGGATTACCAAAAATAGAGAATTCCCAAAGTTAAGTTGTGTAGTCCCTTCATACATTACAGGGCATGCGATGGTCTTATTACACATTCCCAGAATCCCTCAGTTCAGCTTCCTCTGTCTCCTCTCATTAGCTTTGTAAGTGATATAAACACCCCTTGTCCCATGTGGCTGAGTGATGGTGTGAAGGGGATAATCGGAGCAGCCCTCCCCTCAATTATTAGCTGCATTAAGATGTAAAGCGATGTGCGGCCTCCTCACACTCAGTGACATAACACCAGTGATTACTGCTCGTTGTGGGTAATTAAACCTTTATTCCGAGTTTTCTATTGTAGGTATTGCTAGGCAGTGACCGGTACTAACATGTTCAAGGCTAACAGATACTATTATTGCAGCAGAACCGTACATTACTGTGAAATCCCCCTGCAACTTCTCCTCAAGTCACAATGCTTGGGGGAAAGTAAAACCCAGAACTTGGAAAGATTTCATCACCAGAAACGCTGAGAATGATGGGAGTAGAACAATGGTGTGAATCCTGATATTCTGTGACTGTAAAGTGCAGCTTCATTATTTATTTTTTATTATATAGCTGGCATCTCTGTGCCAACGGAATCCCGAAGGGCTTGTGACTGCCATCTTCATAACGCCTTTCTCATATGGAAGTCATAGAAGTTGATCCCATCCATTACGGAGTTGAGAGCCATTGCAAAGCGTGACTACTACTCTGGCAGACCCAAGGCAGGGTCTGAGGTCACCAATTTGTTGGATTGAGCACCATGTTATAGAAATGAGTAGCCACACAGAGAAGCTGGACCTACAGCGATCAGTGGATTCACATGACTAGGTTGATCACCAGGATCATTATTGGCAGCAGCACTGCTGCTCCTTCCTCTAGTTCTGCATATTTAATAATCTCAATAGGAAGCAGTAAAATAACATCTCCTGGAGGTGTAATTTAGAGGTCCTGGGCCCACTGAAATCTGTAACCCCCCCCCCTCACCCACCATGTGCGCTTTCAAGTGGCATAGGAGCCTTCAGGCTCATCAGGCACCCCCCCCCCCCATTTTCTTACACGTTGCAATAGAGGAACTGTCCATTTCAATTGCCTTTTTAAAGTGATAGAAAACAAACAATTCTGTGTTGTACATTTGCTGGGCTCTGAATGTCATATGTTGTTCCACTCCAGCCTACCGATCAGGAAACTAATCCACTAGAGCCTTGGCCAGATCCCCCCGCTATTAAGATTCATTGGGTGAATGGATTTGACTTGTTGGTGTTTCTCTGGATGCATTTAAAATCAATCACTTATTTTAATCGATCACAAATCAAATGAATTCTAAGGATAGTGCAAAATAATGTCACCAATGGTTAAGGGGTTAATATTGCAGTTATATTTTCTATCTATAAGGCTATGGGACTCTGTGACACAGTGGTCATTGCAGCAGAGACTGTGACAGGCGGCAGCAGGTCCCAGCTGGTCGTGTCGCTCCATCCTGACTCGCGCCCCAGAGCTGCATCCCGTCTCTTAGTGATTTGATTCCCTTCTCTCCAGATATGACAGTACATGGAGAGCTGAGGGGGAGGCCACGGGGACGGGACATCCGGACATGTCTCTGCGCTCAACTAATGAGAACTGTGATGTGACAATGAACACTGGCGTGAGTATATTGCTGTCACATACTGGCATCTGATCACATTAACCCTGTGTGTACCTGGGAAATTCTTTAAGATCAAGGAATCCGTTGTAGGCTGACAATCTAGGATCTGACATGACCTGGAAGCTCAGGAGGCCACTACTACCAGCCCGGGTTTGAAGAAGAAAATATTTGAGTTTTGGGCATACACATAACTGAATACAGGGCAGCAGAACATACTTCAGTATTTATGAAGCTCTTGTCATGCAATTCAGTAAATTATACAGCACATGGGGATGTATTACTGCTCATGTAGACAAACTTGCCACTTCAGCCCTGTTCACATCTGCCTGGTAGGCTCAGTTAGGAGCTTCAGTCACAGATTCCGTTGTTTTTGTCGGACAAAACAGCACAGCAAGCTGCACTATATTGTCCATCAAAACAATGGAAACCAGACAAAAGCCATTGGACACTGTTGATTTCCGCCATGCGATGGATCTGGCGATTCCAGTATTCTTCTGGTCCTATGACAGAGCAGAACGGAACGCAGATGTGAACACAGCGTAAATGACAACCTACGTCAGCGCGGTGATTGCAGCCATATTGAAAGAAGAGAAAAATTCACCAACTTAACTTGGTTGTGCAGTTTAATGTGAGCAGCTAAAGCCTCGTTCACATCAGCATCTGTTTCCGTTCATCCATTCCGTCGGAGGAACAGATGAACGGAAAGCCAAATGGAAACCATCGATTCCGTTTGCCTTACCATTGATTTCAATGGTAATGCATCAGTTGCAAATGGCTTTAGTTTGTTTCCGTTCCGTAAGGTTTCTGTTTTTTTCGCTGAACCAATTGTGCCGTCTACTACGCTATTGTTTTTCTGCAAAGAACAAACAAACCATTTGCAACAGAAGCATTACCATTGAAATCAATGGTAATGCAAATGAAAGCTATAGTTTCCGTTTCGCGTTTCCATTCATCCATTCCGTCAGAAGAACGGATGAACGGAAAGCCAAACGGAACCTGACGCTAATGTGAACGAGGTCTAACTTGGGTAATGCAGGCCCTCACGAGTGCACGGACATGTGGTATTCAAAGGCACAAGATGAAACCGATATTTAAGGAAGGAGTCCAGCACCATTAACTACGTAAAATAAAGGCACCAAATTGAAAATCTATGTATGACAGTCAGGTAAGAACTTCCCACCGCACCAGAAGCCACACACATGTTTTGGAAATTAATCCTTCAAATAATTATTCCCATCACAGAAAGTGCTAAACCAGAAGCTGGTCATCACCCTTTAATCATAGCATTGGATTGGATTTTCTAAGCTATAATTTAAATAGCCGGGTTCTGATCATGTGACTTGTGTAACATAATAGGCACTATTTAGTATATAAAGATGTAAGTGTATTTATTATATATAAACATATACTAAATCTGCGGCAGTTTTACAGCCTGTGGATTCCCCCTTATGCGCTTATTCACACTTTGTTTGTGACCTCCGTTAATGCTCCTGATGTAAAACTCTGATCAAACCCTCAAACGTATGCAACTATGACATACAAAGGTATACCAGCGTGGAGGGTGCAAAAAAGACACTCTTGGCATCCACCTGGCCCATACGGGCTACGAGTAAGTTTCGGAAGATGTGCTGGGAGGATTTCCCAGCACGTATGCACAACGTACTCCGCAAACACATGTGCATAGACCCTATGCCAGGTCACATGAACCAGGATATTTAGATCCAGTCCTGTGTTTGGAAGCTATGTTATACATAAGGATTCATTTCCACAGCACGTAAGCGACATCTGGTCTGAAGTTTTTACCTTGTAAACCTACAAGAAACCTCAAACGAAACCAAAAAAAGGCGTGATGGGGTCCCCACAATACAAGTAGGCAACCTACACGCAAAAGCAAAGGGAACATAGCACCCAAAAGAAATAACTCCTATATATTGCAACAAATAGAAAATCTTTATTAGATAATAAATATCAACAGTACATAATACAGACTATCAAAAGGATCATGAGCTGGTGAATACCTGGTGGTCAACAGAACAACCCCCCCCCCTACATAACCCCACCACTATATTATACAAATATAGGGGGGGGGGGGAGAGGGAAATGGCTACGCGAGGTGAGCTCTTCTCTCTGTCTATGATCCTTTTACCGGTCTCTTATATATTCTTTTGATATCTATTATCTAATAAAGATTTTCTATTCTTTTTTTGCAATATATAGGAGTTATTTATTTTGGGTGCTGAAGTTTTTACCTGCCTGTAAAACATAGATTTTCAATAAATTGCCTTTATTTTACAAGGATTATTGTCCTGGAATATTTTGTATTTCAATTATTTTCAAGATCTCTGTTTGCTGTCAGTGACTAGAAACATTATTGTTTGATTCTAGACGCTCAAAACCTGTACTGACCTAGTACTGGGTATTCTTTAATAATTCTTTCTAAGCGTTTGTTCACATTACCGTTCGTTTCCACTGAGGGGTTCCGTTGAGGTTTCCGTCAGGTTAACCCCAGTCGACTGCACTATTGATTCCGTCAAAACGAAGGAACCCTGTCACAACGGTGACAGACGGAAACCATTAGCTAGGTTTCTGTCACCATTGAGTTCAATGGTGAGGGAAACGGAAGCAGAGGTTTCAGTTTGACTCTCCGCTGTGGGGTTAAGCCGACGGAACCCCTCAGCAGAAACGAACGGTGATGTGAACAGGCCCTAATCCAAACAATCCTCTGTGAGCTAAACTGTCTGGACTCCAGCATGGAAAGGAAATTTTTTTACTGGCACAGATACATTATAATGCACCACCAAGACAGGAGAGAGATTTGTGCTGCTGATGAATTCGGCTCACAGAGGATTGTCTAGACTGAATACACTGTAGCAATATCTCAGCTCAAAGACTTATCGTGTCTTTACGGTTTTCCAACCTCTCGATGTAATTTAGCATTATCTCATTCACTGACAGCAAGCAGAGATTTAAAAAATTGTATTTTAGAACATTGCAAGTTTTTACTGTAAAATGATTACGGTTTATTGTCCGGTTGTACTATGAATTACCAGTTTAACCACATGATTTTATAGGTGAAAATCCGCCAAAAAGAAGGCAGTAACTTGTGGCATTACCGTGACCGTTTCTCTGTATTTTATGACGTGGTTTCTCCACTTTGTGACTACACACCGCAGGGAACATCCTGTATCTACAAGGACATTTTTTGTCTATTTTCCTAATTATAGTACGTGAGCGTTTTGTGAATTTTATTTGGCAGAACAATGGCGGTGTTGTAGCTGTAATATTGACTTACATATCCGGTCTTCCAGTGCTGGCACAGGTGTCGCCGTGGGCTCCGTCCCTCCGCTCTGGCTTTCTTCTAACGTACATCTTTGATCATCCATCCGATTACTTTGAAATTTACTTAAGAGGTCAAAGAAGCATTCTTCATCAGAAGGAGCCCGATTGATTTTCTGCAAGACAAAGATGCTCATTTAATACGGATTTCCTTGGCTCTTTCAGGGCTATTGCTACAGAAGTGCTGCATGTGATTCTCCCTTACAGTGATATTGATGAGAGCCGGGGCCGCTCCTCACATTAATGATTTCTTGCAAAACATATTCCCTTTAAATTAGGGTTTCAAGTAGATGTTCTCATAACTGCAAAATAGTGGGTGCCGTTGCATCCCTTTAACACCCTATCAGGAGGCCATAAGACTGTATTCATGTTTACTGACTGGCTGAGGGGGATCACATGATTGGCTCCGCAGATGGTCACATGAATCCTCTGGTTCGCTCTTTTGTACATCATACAGATTGGTTACATCTCCGGTGATCAGAGAACAGAACTGGGGAACCTGCAGCCTGAACGACTATTGAATGGAGGAAATATTTGAAGTGATTTTCCCACCATCTTGGAATAGTTTCTCTCATAATGGAGATTGACCATACACAGTCGTTTCTTTACTGGGACTGGACATTTTACTTGGGATTGGTGGAGGTCCCAGCATTCAGATTCCCAATATTCATACATTTATGGCATCTCCAGGTGATAGGTCTATAGTAAAAATTCCTATCCAAAATAAACTGTATCCCTGTTCACATTTTTTATTCAGTTCACAGTATTTTGTTGTTTTTTTTTAAATTCTGTACCAAAATGACTTTAAAAAAAAAATTGGCGTATGTGAGGTGTTTTTTTTTTACTGCAAGAAATTGCTGACCCAGCCAGGAGGTCCCTTTTGTCTAATGTACTTTGTTACTATCTCTGACCAATAAACATTCGTTCATCACATCCCATACACCACAATCTACAATACCTATTTTAGACAGCGACTGAAGAAAAACAATGTGCTTAACCGCTTCCCGACCGCCCACTGTATATTCACGTCGGCACTTGCTGGGCTCTGTGCAGTGCCGACGTGAATTCACGGTGGGTGTTAAAAGCACGATCCGGGTGTCTCAGAGTAGCGCTGACACCCGGATCGCGCTGTTATCACCTACCTCTGTTCCCGGAGATATGATCGGGACCTGATTAGTTCAGGTCCCGGTCATGTGATCGCAGGGAAAGTGTGTTGTAGCAACGAACTGGAAAGTTTGTTGCTATAACAAACTGGAAAGTTTGTTGCTACAACAAACTTTCCCGGGGACCGATTGCTGGTGCTGCAGTCGGTTAAAAAGTAGAACCGGGGGCCATATAACGGCCCCCGGGTCTGCCATGCACAGCAGCCTATGAGAACCAGCCAGAGGCCGGTCCTCATAAGCTCCCTGTCAGTGTGACTCTGAGCGTCACGCTGACAGTTTATAATACGTTACACTACCGAGGTAGTGTAATGTATTATAGCAGCGATCAGTGCTGCCAGGCTTCAAGTAAAACAAGTAAAAAATAAAGTAATAAAAAAGTTTTATAAAAGTGTAAAAACAAGTTATAAAAGTTACAAAAAGAAATAATGCTTTTTGTCCTATAATAAGTCTTTTATTATAGGAAAAAAATGAAAATGTTAAAAAAAGTACACATATTTGGTATCACCGCGTTCGTAACGATCCAACCTATAAAACTATATTATTTTTCCCGCACGGTGAACACCGCAAAAAAAATAATTAAAAAACAATGTCAGAATCACTTATTTTGGTCATCAACCCTCCCAAAATATAGAATAAAAAGTGATCAAAAAGTCGCATGTACCCCAAAATAATACCAATAAAAACTACAACCCGTCCCGCAAAAAACAAGCCCTTACACCACTTTTTTGACGGAAAAATATAAAATTATGGCTCTCAGAATATGGTGACACAGAAAATAAATAATTTTATCAAAGTGATTTTATTGCGCAATCGCCACAAAACATAAAAAACCTATATACATATGGTATCGCCGTAATCGTACCGACCCGCAGAATAAAGTACAATGTCATTTATACCGCACAGTGAATACTGTAAAAAAAAAAAAAAAAAATACAAAAAACATTGTCAGAATTTATGTTTCTTTGTCACTTTGCTTCCAAAAAAATCTAATAAAAAGTGATAAAAAAAAAATCACATGTACCCTAAAATGATACTAATGAAAAGTACAGATTGTCCCGCAACAAATAAACCCTCACACGGCTCCGTTGGAGAAAAAATAAAAAAGTTCTGGCTCTCAGAATATGGCGATGCAAAATGTGCAGAGTGTTCCAAAAGCGGATAGGATCAGGCGCCATTTATCAGTGTGACACCGGCCACATATCTGTGAATTATTATTTATGTACCCCATTATTATACCCTCTTATTATGTCCTGATGTACTCCGCACAGATTACATATACCCCCACATCATAACTGAAATACGAGCAAAACCCCAAACAGAACAGTTACCAAGCAAAATCTGCGCTCCAAAAGCCAAATGGTGTTCCCTCCCTTCTGAGCCCCACAGCGTGCCCAAACACCAGCGTACGTCCACATATATGACATTTTATATCCGGGAGAACCCGCTCAACATTGTATGAGGTATTTGTCTTCAGTGGCACAAACTGGGCACAATATATTGTGCATTAAAATGGCATATCAGTGGAAAATTTTAATTTTCACTTTGCACCATCCGCTGCGCATTAACGCCTTGGCGCACCACGACTTAATAGAATGTCGTGGTGCGAGGGGTTATATATGGAGCGGGCTCACGCGCTGCGCCCGCTCCATATTCTGCAGCTGTCAGCTGTGTATTACAGCTGACACCCGGGACTAACGGACAGGAACAGCGATCGCGCTGTTACAGGAGCCTGTAAAATGACATTATACTGCAATACATTAGTATTGCAGTGTATTCTACCAGCGACCTAATGATCGCTCGTTCCAGTCCCCTAAAGGGACTTTTGGGAGGTTTCCACTGTTTTGGTACCTCAGGGGCTTTGCATATGCGACATGACACCCGAAAACCAGTCCAGCTAAATTTGAGCTCCAAAAGCCAAATATTGTTCCTTCCCTCCTGAGTCCTGCCGTGGGTCCAAACAGCAGTTTATTACCACATATGGCGTATTGCTGTAATCAGGACAAATTGCTTTACAAATTTTGGGGTAATTTTTCTCCTTTTATTCATTGTAAAAATTAAACATTTCTATGTTTTTTCAGAAAAAAGTAGATTTTCATTTTCACGGCCTAATTCCACTAAATTCGGCAAAAAAACTGTGGGGTCAAAATGCTAACTATACCCCTAGAACAATTCCTTGAGGGGTGTAGTCTTCAAAATGGGGTCAGTTTTGGGGGGATTCCACTGTTTTGCTTACTCCAGGGCGTTGCAAACGCGACATGGCACTGAAAACCAATCCAGCAAAATCTGCGCTTCAAAATCCAAATGGCGCTCCTTCCCTTCTGAGCTCTGCTGTGGGTCCAAACAGCAGTTTAGTACCACATATGGGGTATTGGCGTAATCGGGAGAAGTAGCTTTACAAGTTCTGGGGTGCTTTTTAATCTTTATTCCTTGCAAATATTATTTTTTTTAATATTTTTTCAGAAAAAAAGTAGATTTTCACTTTCACAGACAAACTCCAATAAATATAGCAGAAGACCTGTGGGGTCAAGATGCTAACTGTACCCCTAGATAAATTCCTTGAGGTGTGTAGTTTCCACTGTTTTGGTACCACAAGACCTCTTCAAACCTGACATGGTGCCTAAAATATATTCTAAAAAAAGGAGGCCCCAAAATCCACTAGGTGCTCCTTTGCTTCTGAGGCCTGTGTTTCAGTCCATTATCACACTAGAGCCACGTGTGGGATATTTCTAAAAATTGCAGAATCTGGGCAATAAATATTGAGTTGCATTTCTCGGGTAAAACCTTCTGTGTTACAGATTTTTTTTTATTACAAATGAATTTCAGCAAAAAAAATAAAATTTGTAAATTTCACCTCTACTTTGCTTTAATTCCTGTGAAGCGCCTAATGGGTTAAGAAACTTTCTGAATGCTATTTTTAATACTTTGAGGGGTGCAGTTTTTAATATGGGGTGAATCTAGTACATAAGGCCCTCAAAGCCACTTCAGAACTGAACTGGTCCCTGTAAAAATAGCCTTTTGAAATTTTCTTGAAAATGTGAGAAATTGCTGCTAAAGTTCTAAGCCTTGTAACGTCCTAGAAAAATAAAATAATGTTCAAAAAACTATGCAAATATAAAGTAGACATATGGAATATATAAAATAGTAACTATTTTGTGTGGTATTACTATCTGTTTTACAAGCAGATACATTTAAAATGAGAAAAATCATAATTTTTGCAAATTTTCTCTAAATTTTGGTATTTTTCACAAATAAGCAATGAATTTATTGACCAAATTTTTCCACTAACATAAAGTACAATATGTCACGAGAAAACAATCTCAGAATCGCTTGGATAGGCAAAAGCATTCCAGAGTTATTAACACATAAATTGACACATGTCAGATTTGAGAAAATGGGGCTGGTCATGAAGGTCAAAATGAGCTCAGTCTTGAAAGGGTTAAAACTCTACCATGTATTACACCAATTTTTTATTGAAAGCCCGAGTCGTGTTTTCTTTCACCCAAAGTGCAAAAACAGTGCAGGAGTTCCACACAAAAAATTCAGTCTATCGCAGCCCTACTCCTAAATGAGAGCGGCCCCGCATAACCATGCTCCGAGCCATAAGGCCCTAAGAGGATCGAGGACAGATGGTTCCCCCTCACTGAAGCTCAGGAAAACCCAACAACACTAAGGCTTCCACCCCAATGTCCCCTCCTCAGAAGAAGGGAGGCTGGGGTTGCAGGAGAAGAATGAACCAAACAGCCACACGACTCTTCCCCCTAGACCTCGGGAGGGTCCCAAAAGAGTACCGCATCCCACAAATCCTTGTGACAAAACACACAGTGAAAAAAATCTATAAATAAGTGATTGTGCGCTGTGATACAGCCTGGACATCCGCCAGATATAAAAAAAAATCCTTATTGCCTAGCCAGAAAAATAAAGTTGTGCACTCAAATAGCGTGAAAGCAGGGGCGTAACTAGGAAAGACTGGGCCCCATAGCAAACTTTTGACTGAGCCCCCCCCCTCCGCTGCGTATCACACAACCCCCCCCCCCTTGTAGATAGTGCCTCCCCATAGATTCCACCACACAGCGCCCCCCTATAGATAACGTCTTAAATCCCCCTGTAGATAACGCCATATAGCGCCCCCCCCCCAAAAAAAAACAGCCTATAGTTTGTCCTACAAAAGAGATGTGTCCCCTATCCACAGGATAGGGGATACATGTGTGATCGCTGGCAGTGATAAGGAGAACAGTGGACCGAAAGTCCCCCAATGTTCTCCATGACAAACCTCGGACTTCCGGCGTCTGCACAGTTCAATAAAAATCAAAGGAGCGCTGGTCACGCATGCGCACAAGCGCGACCGGTGCGCAAGTCATTTCTATGGAGCTGCAGACAGACCCTGGAAGTCCGAGGTTTGTCATGGAGAACTTCGGGGGACTTTTGGTCCCCCATTCTCCATATCGCTGGGCGTCCAAGCGATTCCCACATGCATCTCCTATTCTGTGGACAGGGGATGCATGTCTTTTGTAGAAACAACACCTTCAGTGGCGTCGCGCTGTAGCAGCCATAGCGGCTGCTAGCGGAGCCTCCGGCCATGGGGGGGGGGGGCTGTGCCGGCGGGTGGCACGGGCCCCCCTGCAGCTGCTATAGCGGTAGTTACGCCACTGCGCAAAAGACAAGTGCGTGCAAATGGGATGCCACCCCCAGTAAGTTCTGGCATCCCAGGGTCACCACTCCTGGGGCACTTAGCAATTTCGGCTTTCAAACTCCCCGATCCAGTGGCTGCCCAATCACCCACAAATAGTACCTTTAAACCAAATGCGTACACCAGGTCCTACCACCGTGTGGTTCTCTGCCCGGATCATCGGCGTCCTGGCATCCCCTTTGATGGCATGCCTTCCACCGGCAGGATGATTACTAATCTCTGATGAGAACAGGTACTACACTTGATCTTAGCCAAACACCAATATAATACATTAAAATGAAAAACACCTGTGCGGTCTACAAGAGGTTCACAACAAAGGGTACACATGAAACCCGGGGAAAGAATGGCTGACACGGACCTGATACTACCAGCCCTCAAAACGAATGTTAAATACTTTACATTATCAGATAAGAGTCTGGCTACATTGTGGTTGCATGATCTGGTATGTAATAGGCAGCGGGTTCATGTAATAAACATGCTCAGCACATTGTGCCAACTATAATCTGTCACCTGCGCCATTTTCGTTGACTGCGAAATTCACCTTACAACACAACTGATAAATCTCTCCCATAGTGTAAACTGAGGCATCACTTTAGCAGCTGCATGAATAGCAATTCCCTAATATGACACCATCACAATCATGCAATGATATGAACAGGTCGTCCTCCGCAGAGGTATTCAACTTGTTTGTGGGGGTCTCCTTTAAATGATCGCACAGTTGGCCGCCTTGCTCACAATAATGTAACCTTCACCCCTGATAATCCCGACCTTCCTGCAGGAGGTAATACACAGTGAATGAAGCAGAAAACTGACCTAATGTCAGTGTTCCCAGTTATCTGCTGGCGGCAAGTGTCTGTATACATTTTGTTTACAGGAGACCTCGGCACTTATAGATTTATCTCATGGAATGTGAGAATGACCGCGATCCACTTATTTGTTTTCAGTTCACCCGGAGACAAATACCAGCAGAGATTCTCACTTCTCCAGCAACAAGCAGCAAAAATGTAGGCAGCGCTTTCCCTGCAGATTTATCTAAATAGAAATCCTTAGTGTGTGACAATCCGAGAACAGCACATCTATGTACTATACTGAGAGGACTGATGCGCATGCCCATATTATGGACCCATATTCTACTGATCTGTAATACGCCACCCAAATCTATGGGTCCATACTGTACCTCCCTGAGCCTTTGATTTCATACAGAGGTTCATTTTCATGGATTCATGAGAAAAACATTATGGCATGTTCTAATAGATGCTGTATTACAAAGATATTCTCCCCAAAAGCATTGCATCTAGGAGAATATGGTGCTGTGGGGAGGCACTGTACGCTGGCTGATCAAGCCATAGGGACTGCTATACAGGCTCCGTGGTCACGGCTTTGCCATGTGCATGCAGCTTTATACAAATCCTATAAAGCATGACATCCTTATACTATGTGCCGCCATAAAGGCCCTTAAAAATATATGAACTATAGCCTGCAGTCTGCTGCACTGCTATGGAAGCTGCGGAGAATCTTAGGGAATTGCGGTTTAAGCGATTTACTGAGGCGGTGTTCACACTGACATTCGTTTCCTCAGGGGGCTCATGTGAAGTTTACTTTTCTTTTGATCGCAAGAATAGTGCAACATGCAGTCAAAACGATGGAAACACAGACGCACCGGATTATAAATCAATGGGTCTCATTGGTCGCGGTTTGGAGGCGCTGTACCACGGATCTGGCAAGGCGTCATGGCTTCCGTTTTACAGTGTGAGCAGAGGCTTCTGGGTAAAGTCCCTCTATACTTTAGTTGCGGTAGAAGTCAATGAAGTAAAGATGAAAAAAAAACTCAAGTCCCTTTGTAGAGTAGAGAAATATTTATGTGTGAGAGGTGTCCATTAATATGGATTGGTCGTGTGGAAAGCCACTTCAGTCCTGTCAGCTGCTCTCTGGGCCTCTTCACATCTAATTCACGGACTCAACATTAAGGGTCCTTCAGGAGAATGAGCAGACCCTTTAAATACGGGACATCATCCATCTTCAACATAACAGGATTTTCCCTTCTCATTTGCAGGAGGCTAATGAATGTCACTGAAGCAGTACAGCGGGTAATGCGGGAGCTCTTCATTAGAGGGGAAGCGGCTGATCCGCATTTACAGCTGGATTGTACAGTCATCCCCTTGTGTAATGATAATATACAAAGCACATGATGAATTAGTTATATGAGGACCTCGGGATACGGGTCCTCCGGAGCTTTCACATACAAGTGACCTTCAATTACTGTAAACCATTCGCTACAAATCATGTCTATATGGAAGATGCAGTGTTAGCAATCTCTACCCAGCCACATAAGAAAGAGGGTGGCATATTATATAACCATCAGTCTCACTATATATATTGTATATAGCAGGTCATCCACATTGGACTACAGTGTAATGCCAAGACCCGCAATTCTGCCTGGTCCCCTTTTTAGTAATGTGAAGGGTCTTCGAGCTCAAGCACATGGCAAAGCTCTTGTACGGTATTCTCCTCTAAAAGCAATAGCTCCGTAATATGGCATCTGTATTACTTTGGGTGCCGCCATATAAGATGGGAGATACAGAATGGGCGTGGGGGCTATTTGGGGCCAGACTAGAAACCTGTAATACAGCTGTGTACACAAGGGCCGACTGAGAAGTCAAGGCGGTCGGCTCTGTGCAGTAAACGTGTAAAGCTTAGCTCGGTGTTTATATTATGCAGGTCAGTCTGATGGCCAATTATTTTTCTGTCAAATTCGTAGAGAATCCAACAGACAAAAACCTCTGTATGAAATTGGAAATATGAAGTTACAGTGGACGCCCTATGTAACGGTCAGCCCTATTATATGGCTCCATAATACAGCTGTGTGCATGAGACCTTAGGCTTTATTCACACAGCCATAATATAGTTGCAGTTTGGCGTCTGTATTACGGCCGCAGCACTCAAACGTCAGTGGTTCAGCTGAACCGAACTGAGTGCTGAGGCCGTAATACAGACACTAAAATGCAGCCGTACTACAGCCGTGTGAAGCCAGCCTCACCAAAAAAGAAAAAAAAATCATCAATTTATGTCCACCACACGTCAACCACCTGGAAATGTCCATTAATAAATATATTTGTCTACCCAGGTATAACCCTGCATGATTATCTGAGTCACTGTGGAGCCTTAGGTCTCGTCCACACGTAGCAGAATTGCTGCGTATTTTCCCTCTGGAATTGCTCATGGAAAATACACAGCAGAATACAATAGCAGGAAAGTGGGTGAAATTTAACAAATCTCACTCACTCTGCGTAAAATTTCCGAGCGGAAATTGACCTGCGGTGCATATTTTTCGTACTGCAGCATGTCAATTCCTGCTGGGGGCAGTGGACTGAATTGCTGCGTTTTTCACAGGAGATGTCACCATCCCCCAGCATTGAGAAAAATGCAGCAAAATACGCACCATATTCTGCCGTAAAAAACACAGGAAATGGTGCGGTTTTTCCACAGCGGAAATCCTGCTCGTTTCTGCAGAATTCAGTTACGTGTGGACAAGACCTTATGCACAACCAGATCCGTGTGCATGGAGTTGCCCCCATCTCTGTGCACTGCAGGTGTATGGAGATATTATCCCCTAAAAGTAATGCTCCCATACAGAGTCCAACAGAGAATACCACGTTTTGTGTTTTTCTGTTGGATTCATACAGAATTTGACCGAAATAGACTCCATATGAAACGCGGCTCATGAACCCATAATACGGCTCTGTGTATGAACGCTAAGGCTGGTGCCACACTGCTGTTTATACCCCTGATAGCGGATCAGCAGTATGCCATGCTACTGCAGCAATGTCATTTTCTCCTGTGGTTTCAGGCTGCCCCAGGTACCGCAGGTAGGTTTGTCAGACAGTTCAGTAGCACGTCAGCCACATTACATCACACTAGTTGACCAGACATGTGCAATACAATAATATAGGTATGGATCACTCTGTACAATGCTTATAACAAACAATACACACCAAGTCCTTTACCCAGACTAACAAAGAACATACAAAACACCGCTACGGGAGCAGCGAACCCTAAGGGTCTAGTCGGACATTGCAGTTCGGTACGGTTCAAATCGAATTGAAAAAACACATCCAAAAATCGCGTTTTCAATGTGGTTGTGGTAAAACAACCGCTTCAAATATTGGTAAAGATACATGCCGTTTTTGGATGCAGTTTTAACCACACCACGACATCTGAATGGACCCTAAGGCATCTGTTATATACACTGCAGTCAGAACAGGAAATCCAGAGCAAACAGCAATGATTTCTTTCTTACACTGATGATAGCTGGACATTGCCGATTCCTGACCTCGGCTGTGTTATTAGAGACAGCACCTGATGATGGAAGAGGAAGGTTTTCCCGCTTTCCTTAGCTAGGACCCATTACCATTTTTGGCAAGAAACATGCAAACATAAGGCTGACCATAAATATGGACGTATATGTTGTATAATGAGTCTAGCCTCATTATAACAGGATCTCCGGGTTGTAGGCGGTTCACACTGTAGGTGACAAATGGCCTGGTTGGCAGCTGTAATCATCAGTCCACTGTCGTTCCATCCCTCATTCTTCCCTGTGTAACGGATGACGCTCATTTTTTACCAGTCACATAAAGGATCTCCCCTTTTTTCTTAGAAAGTTCTGCCTTGGTGCTCCGTTGCGCTGCTGGCATTATGCTGTAATGTGATTTGAACATGGCCGAGTTTCCAGTGGGTTACACAGCAGTCTTGCCAATTACAGTAAAAGCACTGGGGCTTCTCTAACCAGTGCACATATGTCATTGTCATCCTGACTTTTATACCACATTATTACTTTTATTTTCCAAGAGCAACCATCTAAAGATATACGGCAGTCCTACAAATCAGCACAGGCTGCATCAGAGGACCAGCCGCTACCATGTAATCTCTAAAAATGAAGGACACAGAAGGTGATAGATCCATATGCCATCCCCCACCCTCGCAGATATTGTCTACATTTGTTCTGCTGCCAAGATATTAAATCAAAGTTTAGCAACTTTGCAAAAACTTTGATTTTCAGTTTCTCACACATATCTGGTTGCCCTGGGGAACAGACAGCAGTTACGGTTGAAACCGCATAGGAAAAACAGCAGCACTGGGATGACATATTAGGGTATGTTCACACGGCCAAATTACGGACGTAATTCGGGTGTTTTTACGCCTGGAATTACGTCCGAAATTACGGCTTGAATGCGTTGACAAACATCTGCCCATTGAAAGCAATGGGCTGACGTTTGTCTGTTCACACGAGGCGTATATTTACGCGTCGCTGTCAAACGACGGTGCGTAAATAGACGCCCGCGCCAAAAAGTGTCATGTCACTTCTTGGGACGTAATTGGAGCCGTTATTCATTGACTCCAATGAAAAGCAGCGCCAATTACGTCCGTAATGGACGCGGCGTTCAAGCGCCTGCACATGCCGTTACGGCTGAAATGAAAACATCCCCGTAATTTCAGCCGTTACGGACGCTGCCGTGTGAACATACCCTAATTCTTACTAGAAGCTGCTGCAGCAGTCTCTGTCTCTCTCTGCTCCTGCTCTCTTCTTCCCCTTCTATGAACAGCTGTAACCTGATCCCTTAGTGAGCCGATGGTTTGAATTTACTGCGAAATCCCCCTTCTCAAGACAGACAGAGAACAGTGGGGGTGGGGGGTTTGATGGAGAAAAATGCTTTTCTTCACTTAACATATATTACAAAGTTTTATACATTTGCTTGCACTATTGATTTATGCAAAGTTTGTTGAAAAGTTGGTAAACCTTTGAAGCCTTTGTAAACTTAATCAGATGGATTATACTTTTAGACATTAGTTGTTACATCTGTGGCCGGCTCCACGAGGTCAGTGCACATAGAGCTTTGTGTCTTTCTACACCCATGTCCCCTTAATAAGGCCCCATTTTAAATGATTAAAATAATAAAGATTTTCCATCTTCCTTTCAGCCCCGCTCAGCATGGGTGCAGACAATGATAAACATGTCTCTTTACACAGCTTACTTATAAGCGGATACTATAAAAAATTTGTACATATCTTACATCTAAAAGACTGCTATGGAGTTAAGGAGATTTTGACCAATAACGAGCAGAGGGCATATTAATAAAGAAATAACCTGGACGGTGCGCCCACACTGCTGATACTTTGTGGCGTTGTCTAATTTATTGCAACAGGAACTAACATTAACTGCATACGCCAAAAATCTGTTAGTCATCCCAGGCCAGGCCTGTTGTCCATTGTAGAAACGTTTTCTAAAGGGCAAATTCATACATCTTCATGCAACATGTTATGTGGATTGGAGCTGTGGTTCATAGCAAAGCCACGTCACACGACTACAGACCGGGCCGTGGCGGTCAACGGTCGTCACTATAGAAGACACCCTCGTGACGCTGGATTGTATAAAAAAAGGGAGAGGACTGAGGAGACTGGCAGCAGGAATTAGTAAGTACTTTACAAAGGATTTTCCTTTTAGGCAAATTGAGCGCTTACGGACATTCCCAGAAAAAAAAAAAAACTAAAGAGGGGGGTACATTTAACAACAAAAATATGTCCTCCCACCTCCATCATATGCACATCTGCATCCCAGCAGGTATTGTTAAAGGTATATTCCCAGAATCGACAATTATCACCTATCCAAAGCTGTACTCCGCTGTTTCCGTCATTCCCATACTTGAATTCTCGCGATCAGTGGTGGTCCCAGCAGAGGGGCCCCCAGAGACCAGACAATAATCACCTGTCCCGTGGATAGCCGATTGTGGTACAACCCCTTTTAACTCCTATAACAATCCTTGAGTATGAGAGTCCGGCACATTCATACCCCATTCAGCAGACTCCTTAATTTCTTTGTATGTGATATTTAATTCCCGGGAGTTCTGTATTTAAATCTGACAGGGCATTTACTGAAAGAAATCATTTACAAGAACAGAGGTCCCTCCGCAACAGTGGCTTACAATGAGAGGTCTTTATGTTTGAGTGTGAGATGATCTGTAATGTGTAGATGTATCTGGAGAGGTGCGATGATCTGCAGATCTCTAGAGAGATTAAAAAACAATTCCAGGAGGCCTCCATAGATTGCAGTGAAGCTCTGTTCACATTTGCTATGGATTAACCCTGACGCTAAGAATAGTGCTGCATGACCGCCGTGCGCCAGTGGTATCTTTGTATGACAGATCTGGCACCGTGTCCTGGATTTTACTTGAAATTTGTGTCTGATTTTTTTTTGCTTCATAATACATTGGTGTGAACATACCGTAATATTCACGAATCACAATATAGTTTCGTCTGAAGATTACTTTCATAGAAATGATCTTAATAGTTGGGATTATGTCTGCTCATCCTGATCTCCCTGCTGCATGGATAGAATGACAGAACGGCTGTGGAGAATCACACAGAGAACAAAGAGTGATACAACATCGCATATCTATATGGCGTTCACGATCAATGGAAAGCTGGGTAACAACCCCTGGGGGAGTTAATGCTCATCATTAACCTAGTATGACATTACAGTCTTCAGCAGGACGCATGAGGCTTTAGATCGGTTATACAGTGTGAACATTTCGGTTAATGAGCACTGTCATTTGTATTGGAATAACATACAGTGTCACGGAGGTATTTGGTTGGCCTAACCCAGCAATGCATGTGACGGGAGGTCAGTACTAGACCACACATGATAATGAAGCACCACTCGACATCTTCTCAGAAATGTGCCACTTGTTAACAGGTCAGAGCCCTTAATTAGAGGCAGCAGCGGCTGTTGCTTGGAGAAGGTTGCAATAAATGTTAAATGAAGAGTACAAGGGCAATGAAGCTTGGAAGTGCGCGGCTTCAGACAGTACTTCAATTTGAAAACATCCCAAAAGGATTTTAATTTGTTCATAGCGATCAGGCAGCAGCTTTCAGGCAGAATAGACTCCTACCCGCCCTGAGCTGGCACTTGTATCACAGACCAGGGAGGCCCATAGCAAATGGTTATTCCGTTCTGCACCCCTCCACTACCTGCTGTATAAGAAGACCTCCACCAGCCACCCGCTCATGTAAGGAGGACAGAAATGAAGACGAGTGCTTCTAGCCGATGTCCAGCATCATGACTGTACAATTCACACATCGCTATTAGAGGAATAGCAATTACTACTTGTATCAGCCTCCTATTCTCTGAATCTGCAGCATCTTCACAATCTCTCCCGATCATATCAAACAAATCCACAGTAAATATAAAGCTTAGAATCGCCGGCTTCTGTCAGCTCCTCTGTTCAGCGGTATCTGAGATTTATTTCTAGAAGAGTTGACAACTAATATAACCGCTATTACAGCTTCAACAGGGGCTGTCACTCAGCTTTCCTAGAGTCCAGAGTGTCAAATC